>NW_017670502.1:288089-288446 GCF_001879085.1 Nicotiana attenuata | reverse complement strand
ATATATATATATATATATATATATATATATATATATATATATATATATATATATATATATATATATATATATATATAGTATAATATAGTATATAGTATATTAGCTCTAAGCTATATTCGATATATATATATATATCGAATATAGCTTAGAGCTAATGTTATAACGACTATAGCTTATATACTATACACTTAGTATATATATATATACACTATACTATGCACTATTAGTGCATTAGCTAATATTATATTAAATATAGCTTTTATATATATATAGTTTAAGAATTAATTTAGGATTTTTAATTTATTCAAATTAGAATTTAAAAATCAAAGAAAAGAAAGAACAAAAAATGAGGGGGTG
>NW_017670502.1:274742-288059 GCF_001879085.1 Nicotiana attenuata | reverse complement strand
GGGGGGGTGGGAAGGACTGTTTGTTTGGACTTCAAAGCAGATTGGGCTCGATGTAACGGCCCAATGGCCTTAAAATTCCCCGGACCCACTCCCATACTCGGTCCAACACCTCTTCACTTTAAAACCTCACCTTCCCAAACCCTAGAGAACACAATCAGATCCCCTTTAAGACCTACCGTCGTCACCCTTCTCTCTCAATCCCCCCTTCTTTTTTTCTTCTCTCTTTTTGCTGCTAAAGCACTGCTTAGAGACCATGAAAAGAGCATCGTTGGGCGGCGTTTTGTTGTTCTGGTTAGTGCCCTTTTTCTTTAACTTCCTAAAATTTTCCCTTGATTTTCCGTCAAAACTTTCTTCAACCACAGGAGCAGTGATTTTGACCTCATTTGACTTAGGTTCTTTAGCAATCAAACCCACCTCACGCCAACCTTTTCCACTGTTTCACGATTTTGCAGCGTTTTGCTTTGTTTTACTTTCTAAATTTTTTTTTTTTGCTTTGTTTTAGTTTCTAACTTCACACATATACAGAGAGAAAGTAGATCTGGATATCTATTTAATTTTTTTTGCTTTGTTTCTTTCGATTATTTCTCACATTATTTGTTAAGCGATTGACTGAAAATGATGTTATTGACTAATTGTGGTTTTTTATTTTTGCAGAATAGGAACAAGCAAAATGAAGGAGAGATGAAGAACGAAGAGCAACAGAATTCTCTTCTTTTTTTTAATGTATTTTTTGTATATTTATTTGTTGAGGAACTACTGTAAATTGTCTAATATTAAAGTTATCATATAGTACTTGTTTTTAAAGTTTAGTTTGAAATGAATTTGATTTGTAATGTCGAATTTGTTTTTTGTTGTATGAGTTATTTAATAAAATTATTTTGAGTCCTAAAAATTTAAATTTTGAAATAGGTATTGCAGCATTTATAAACTGCTAGTCTTATTTTGTGGCAAATTAATTTTTTTCCCAGAAATTCATTTATACCCAAAAAAAGAGACCGCTTTTCTATTTAAAAAAATATTTTCTGGGCAATAGCGACCAAAATTGGTCGCTATTTAACCCAGATTTCTCAAAAAGCGACCAACCTTGGTCGCTATTCCATTAAAAAAAATAATTTCTGGAAATATAACGACCAACTTTGGTCGCTTATATTTAAAAAAAAATTAAATTCTTGAAATTAGCGACCAACGTTGGTCGCTTATTTTAAAAAAAAATTAAAAAAATAAATAAAAAAGCGGCCAACCCTGGTTTCTATTTTCCAAATTTTAAAATATAATATTTGAATTAGAGACTAAAGTTGGTCGCTTTTTTATGATTAATAATAAATAAAAAAAAATTATATTTTATATTTAGAAACCAACTTTGGTCGCCAAAATTATATTATTAAAATAATAAAGCGATCAAAGTTGGTCGCTATAGTCTTTATCCGGAATATTTGGTCCTTTTACCTTAGAGACCAAAGTTGGTCGCTAATTAGCGACCAACTACCTATAAGCGACCAAAGTTTTGTGATCGCTTTTTACTGGATTTCTAGTAGTGTCCACGAAAATCACCCACTTAACTAGAAGATTCCTGGACTTTGTCTATGAGAGTCTTAAACCTTCTGAAATCTATTGCAATCTAGCAAACTTTATTTGGGACTTTGAATAAATATTGGTCTTGGCTTCCTGACATTTATAGAAACTTAATGTTGTCCATATATAAAGTCAAGCAAGAAAAGAATATAAAGTACATTTTTTATGCAAGCTTACTTGTACTACATATAAGTGATATCATTTTAGATCGATGCTTACATGTGCATATGAGTGACTTATGTGCTTATGTCAGCCACTATTTCATTAAATTATAGACGTAGTTTGCTTTTCTTGCATTTTTTTCAATTCGATGAGGAAATTCATATGATAAATAATTGTATGATCACTGACCAAGTAACAAATTAAAACAGTAACTCGAAAAACTTTCTGTATGTGACTATCTGGGGCTAAGCTAGCTTTTCTAACAAGTAGTTTTATTAGGATGAAGAGAATGCAGAATATAGATTCATTTCTTTTCTTTTGCATACATGCATAATTGAATCTAAAGAACTCGTCCTAGATTTGTAATTTTATTCTGACACATCATCCGAAACTTCATAAGATGAATGAGGATGTGCTCATTTGGGAGCGGAAGCAGAAGCAACAACAGCTTGAAAACGAGCTTGGAAAAAAGCAAGCAACTCATCTCTTGGAGGTAGAGATTCCTTGACTTGGCTGCAGTTAATGTACTCATCTCTCCACTTACAAAAATTTGGAAAATTTTCACTTGTCACCAAAACAACTCCAGAGGCTTCTTCAAAAACTCCTAGCCAAAATCCCACCAAATTTGCAGCAATATCAGCAAACCCAAATTTGTCACCCACGAAGAACTTCTTATCCTTGAGCTCATTGTCAAGATCTTTCAGCATCCCATAAACTTCCTCTTTACCTTTCTCTTGCTCCTCTCCTTTGCGAAAGAAAGTATTCACCACTGCTGCCACCTGCAAAACGCTCATAACTTAATAACAAGAAAAATACTACGTCTCAATCATCACAAGTAAGTTAGAATCAGCAACGTACATATGTAAATTCTCATTAACAATGTCGTTACATTCAAATCCGCACCGTTGCTATACAGAATTATGAAAAGTATGTCAAGCTCTATATTTTCTACTGACATATAAATATGACATGATTAAAAGATTTCTAGAAAAATATTAGACATAAACGTACTAACATCACAACTTGGATTTCGGCCCAATTTTAAAATGTGCAGCCCGCTACATAAAATATCCCGTATTCACACAGGATCATCCGGGTAAGAGCCGCACTTCAAGGGTTGTGATGTAAACAGCCTACCCTACTACAAGTTAGTGATTGTTTCCACGAGTCGTCGAACATTGACACATGACATGACTAAACCATCATATATGGAATAAAACAATATTCAAAATAACTTTAGTCTCAAATAAAAGTTTACTACATTATGCAGATAGGTATTTACCTTATCACCGAAGAACTTAGCCCAGAAACGAGCTAAAGCTCGATCATAAGGGTCTTTAGGCAAAATGGAAGGGCCTTCAAATGTCTCATCAATGTATTCAAGAATGACCATAGACTCAACAATGGGTTTTCCATTGTGAATGAGAACAGGGACTTTTTTATGAACAGGATTGGATTGAAGAAGTAGAGAGCTCTTGTTAGCTCGATCTTCTTCTATATATTCATATTTCACGCCCTTTATCTTTAGAGCCCACTCAACTCTGTGAGTAAATGGACTATACCAAAAACCTAGCAACTTCACTTCTGCCATCTCACAAGTCACAACTTTGGTTATTCTCAATTATTTGCTATGTTAAAGGAATTTTCAGTGGTGATTCTACCTTGAATTGTGGTCTTCTTTTATAGAAGGAAAAATCAATGAAGTGTCTTACCAATCAAAGAAATGATTTAATGTTTCGTTACTGAGAATTCAATTTTTTAATTTAATGTTTCCATATTGACCGAATACTTTTAATAAGCATAAGTCTCAAAATATGAGGGAGTGGTCGAAGGTTCCTATTTTTCCTATTTTCTTTTATAATTCTTCTTATATTTTATTTGTGCTAGCCTGGTGCCAAACATTGTCTAAGAGTTGAAAAGACAAATGATTATTAAATTAATTCATGGTTGTCCAAGACGTGAAAGACATACGTAAGCACTTAGCTAACTCTATTTTGACTCATCTTCACTATAGCTACGAAATCTTAGTTATGAATTTAAAAATTGTGGCTAATGCGTAGCAATAGCTAAAAAAATTAAAATTTAATGGCTATTTCCAAAATTGTAAAATTTCTTAACTACGATCTTAAATTGGCAAAGCTTATTTCTTATATTTGCTATAGTTACTAATAACCGTGGCAATAACTATCTAAATAGCTACAAATTCATTGCTACAATAGAATTTCGTAGCTAATTGTAAGTTTTTGCCACGGGTCAAAAGTTACTATAGCAATAGTAACCTTTTAGCTATAATAAATTATTTGAAACGATATGTTGTAGCTAAATGAATATTTTTGCTTCAAGTTAAAAATTGTGGCAGTAGTTAAATGATATAGCCACAAATTTATTGTTATGGTAGAATTTTGTAGCTAATCATTAGTTTTTTTCCACGGAATAAAGTTATTATAGCAATAGTAACCTTTTAAATATAACATATTATTTAAAATAAAATATTGTAGCTAAATAAATATTTACTGCCTCAAGTTATAAAGAGTTGTGACAGTCTGAGTTAAATTAGCCAAATTTATTCCTAAGATGGAATTTCGTAGCTAGTCATTAGTTTATGAAAAATAATTTTAACTATGAAAGTTAGATGTTGCAAAATGATAGAAAAAGTAGTAAGTGTATATAAATTGAAATATTAATAATTTTCAAATAACAAAAATTAAAATGCAAAAACTAATCTTCAATAATAGATCTTTTTATGCCTATTTGTAGCCTCAAGACTTGGCAATTGACTTCTTAATTTTATCAAACTTATATTTTTATTGCACCTTCTTATTTTTGGATGTTAATTATGTAAAATTCAAAATTTATAACATTGTAGAGATATTTATGTATTTCTGGACTTTTATTATTTTTAAGTAAGTATTTAGAGTAATTTCTTATATTTAATCACTTCTTTTTAAATAAGTCTTCATATATTGAAGACTTTGATAGTTGTGGATGTATCTGGTCCTTAATTACTTTTAATAAGAACTTTGACTGATTTGATATATCTAATAATATATTTTAAAATAATTTCTCATATATTAAATTGAAGAACTTTATGATGGTTTTGATGCATTTAGTTCCGATAAATGACCAAAGGCTCCAAATATATACAAGAACATAGTTAAAACAAGGAAAAAAATTACGATATTAAATCATGGAAAAAGTTACAAATGATATGGCTACGTATCTATAACTATAATAAGTTTTAAAGCTAATCATATTGATTGTTATGCATTTGACGTCATCATGGTAATTATAATCTTTTAGCTTGCAATAAATTAATTAAAACAAAGATGTTACATATTATCGTGCGAGATCTAGCTACATATATGAGAATTATTAGCCTCCCCCATGGTATTTAAAACTCGTCATATTGGTTGTTATATGCCTATAATATTATTTGACAAATACCTTATTTAACTTTTATGCACCAAAAATTATCCATAAAACTCAATTTTTAATTTGTTTATGTCACGACCCAAGTTCTCCCTCCATGAACTGTCGTGACGGTACGTAGTCTCTACGACTAGGTAAGCCTAACAATTAGCGGAAAAAGAATTAAAAGTACACAACTAGCCAACTAACAGGTAAATATAAATAAAATATTTAAAATACCGCTCGACATATACAATAATAACACTCTCGATCAATAATAACACTCCCAAAACCCGAAATCTCATGAACCACAAGCTAAAGAGAATACATAGTGTTCTAACTCCAGAAGTCTAAACGAAAGAAAATACAAAAAGTTTATAGCTAAAGGGAGAATAGAGAGGGACTTCTAGGTCTGCGGATGCGGCAGATATACCTCGAAGTCTCTGGATCGCCTCGCCTAATGAATAGTATGGCTGAGCAGAAGAACCCGGATCTGCACACGAAAGACATGTGCAGGAAAGTGTATGAGTACACCACAGCGGTACCCAGTAAGTGCCAAGCCTAACCTCGGTCTAGTAGTGACGAGGAAGGTATATATATATATAACAAGGTAAAAACAGTAAGAAATTTGACAGTATAACTGAACTACTAACAGTCAATAAGGATGAAATCACATAAAGAAATAACTCAGTACAAAGAGAAAACAACAGGAGATCTCCTAGGATAACGTCCCGCAGTCCCAAACGTAAATGTGCAGAGGATCTCCCGGGATACCGTCCCGTAGTCCAAATTGTAAATGTGCAGGGGGTCTCCCGGAATACCGATCTGTAGTCCCAAAATCAATATCCAGTACAGGGGGATCTCCCGGGATACCGTCCCGTAGTCCCAAAGTAAACATGCAAGGGGATCTCCCGGAAATCCGTTTCGTAGTCCCAAAGTAAGTACACAACAGTCTCAACAAGGAAATTTACAGTTCTATACAAGTTCGTATCAAGAAAACAGGTAATTCTACCCTAAACATGCTACATAGAATTCAAGTAAAACAGTTAAAATAGTTAAGACAGTTAAGTCACGTAAGCATGCTTTCCTAAGCTAAACAGGAGGCTTCAAGTACTAGTATTGCTCAATTAAAGTAAAAACACAGATATTTACTTAATGAAAATGGGGTTTTCAACAATTAGCACGTGTACGCACTCGTCACCTCACGTACACGGCATTCATATAACAACAGTACAAAAATCCTAAGAGGAGTTCCCCCACACAAGGTTAGGCGAGCCACTTACCTCAATCTCAAATCAAATCCGAAATCACGCTCTTGCCATGAGTATCCAACTACGAGTGGCCCAAATCTAATCAAATCAATTTCATAATATAAATATAACTACAAACAACTAATTTAGCTAAAGAAATCGAAGCTAAGGCAAGAAAATAGAAAAACGCCCAAAATCCTCCCCTGGCCCACGTCTCGGAATCGGGTAAAAGTCACAAATTATGAACACCCATTCACTCACAAGTCTAACCATACCAAAATCACTCAAATCCGATATCAAAATCTCGATCAAAATCCCAAAATTCGGCCTAAGAACTTTTCTAATTTTTTTTTAATTTTCACCCCAAATCCGAAATTAAATGATGAAATTAAGCTTAGATTAATTGGATATAATCAAAAAGGAGTTAGGAATCATTACCCACAAACTTATTCCGAAAATCTCTCCAAATTTCGCCTCCTACCGAGCTCTCAATCCAATTTTTGAGTTATGAATTCAAACCCTCATTTTTGGATTTTTAATTTTGCCCAGATGCGTTCTTCTTTGAGAACGCGAGACTACCATCGTGAATGCGATGTACAAAATCCTACTGGCCCAAATTTCTCTTTCGCGTACGCGAGGACCAAGTCGCGAACGCGTAGGCTAAAGGGTCCACACCTTCGCGAACACCGGAGCATCATCGCGAACGCGAAGTACAACTTAGCTGCCTCTCCCGGATGCTCTTCGCAAACGCGAGACTCCTCTCGGGAAAGCTATGAAGGATTTCTCTGCAACAAAACACCAGAAAATCTGCCATTATCTCTAAGTCCAAAAATGACCCGTTGAGCATCCAAAACACACCCGAGGCCCCCGAGACCTCAACCAAATATACCAACCAATCCTAAAATACCATACGGACTTAGTCAAGCCCTCAAATCACATCAAACAACGCTAAAACTATGAATCACCCTCCAATCCAAACTTAATAAACTTAAAATTTCAAAATTCTACAACCGATGCCGAAACAACCCAAATCACGTCCGATTGACCCCAAATTTTGCTCCGTATGGTGATTTTAGTATTGGGAGCGCGATCGGAAGAGAATTCAGAGATCCGTAGGTCATTTTGGAGTCATTTGGCTAAAGATAGAAATTTGACGGTTTTGAGAAGTTTGACCGAAAGTGGACTTTTTGATATCGGGGTCGGATTCCGATTTCGGAAGTTGGAGTAGGTCCGTAATGTAAAATATTACTTGTGTGCAAAATTTGAGGTCAATCGGACGAGATTTGATAGGTTTTGGCATCGAATGTAGAAGTTTGAAATTCTAAGGTTCATTAAGGACCGCAGATGCTGTGGTGGGGCCGCACCTACGAAACTGCAGAAGCGGTCTAGTGACCACAGGTGCGGAAAATCTGGAGGCAGTGAGTTGTTTGAAAGTCGGGATTTGGCCATATTCTTTCATCTTTCTCTTGTTTAGATGATTTTTAGAGAGCTTCAAGTGGGGGTTTTTCATCATCAATGACAAGGTAAGCTAACCTCACCTATCTTGAGTTAAATATATTGATTATTTATGGATTTTAGCATAAAAATTGGTAGAAATTTAGGGGTTTGAGGAAAACCTAGAAATTGGTATTCTTGGATTTTGACCAACGATTTTGGGCATGAAATTGAGAGTAAATTGCATATTTGAGTTCGTAAGGTTATGGGTAAACTTTATCTTCGAAAAATTTCGAGATCCGGGCACGTGGGCCTGAGGGCGTTTTAGTCAACCTTTCGATCGGGGTTAGAAATTGTTATAAATTGGATTATTATGAGTAATTGAGCATGTATTAATGGGTTTACATAATCATTGGTTAGTTTTGGAACTTTGTACATCAATTTGAGTCTTCGGAAGGGCGTGGAATCCCGATGATAGAACTTCGGAGCGAGGTGAGTCTCCTTTCTAACCTTGTAAGAGGGAATTGTCCCCATAGGTGAATTAATTAGATATCTGCTTCTATTCGTGGGGGCTACGTACGCACGAGGTGACCAGAGTCCGTGCGTGGCTACTAATATGCTTAAGTCCGGGTAGTTTAGGACCCAAAAGCATGCTTTACTTGCAATATTTGAAATCTTGTTGTCAATTTAAAAATGCTTAAAACATATCGAACGTGTAAATGATTTCTAAAAGACTAGTCATCGTTTCTTTATTTCTTTTTAAAGAGGAATTGCCTTTTCTTGGATAATTTTCTCCTTGATGAGTTCTTGCTTAACTGTTTAAATGTGCTTATATATGTGGAACGGGCCGAACGCCTCGGTAGATTAAATAGATGCATCTATGGTTCGCGTCATTCGACCCTCTGGCAGTGCACAGTTTAAATATTGTTGGATCGGGCCGTACGACCTCCGCATGATGTGTGCATGCTTGTATTCCTTGCCTTGAGATTCATAGATGTTGATATTTGTTCTCCATGGCCTGAGATAAACGTATAAACGATGAAAATGAATTTGAAAATTTCCTATAAACGAAAGAATTGGTTACTTGCCTCATGCTATTGAGTTTAAAATTATTTTTATGAAAATCCCCGATTTTCTATATTGTTGGTATTATTAATATTGGACCCCTAGTAAGTGTCAAACTCGACCTCTCGTCTCTACTTCTTCCAGATTAGACGAGATACTTACTTAGCTGTGCATTTTTGTTGCACAGGCACATGTATCTCTAGTTGCCTAGTAGGCGTAGCAGCATGGTTGGTACGGAGACTTAGGTGAGCTGCATTTCTCGAGATGACCCGCAGCCAATAGAGTCTCAATTTGTATTCCGGACAGTTGTTGTATTATATTGTTTCCTAGAGATAGCTCATGCACTTATGACACCGGGTTCTGAGATGATTTTGGGATTATTTAATATTAAGTTTGTTAAAGACTTCATGGTTATTTCTGTGAATTTAATTATTTATTGTTTAATGTATAAAGAAAATGATTTCAACGAATACTAAAATTGGAACGTTAATTAACTTCTCGGAGTTGGCTTGCCTGACAGTGTGTCCGGCGCCATCATGACCCTTAGTGGATTTTGGGTCATAACAACATGGTATCAGAGCACTAGGTTCCCTTATATCTCACGAGTCATGAGCAAGTCTAGTAGAGTCTCGCGGAACGGTACGGAGACGTCTGTACTTATCTTCGAGAGGCTATAGGGCTGTTAGGAGCATTTCCCTTCTTGATTCCTCATCATGAGATTTGACTCCTTTTAAGGCTTATGCCTTCATTTCCTTTCCATTCAATCTTATGCGACGCGAAGCGCTGGTCATGATTCGGTGAATGAGCAATTTTAATGGTACTACAGATGTTGTGCGGGATGTTTCTCCCTACGTAATTGATTGGATTATTGTCGTCGCCTTGCGGAATGATATTCTGTCATTTCAGCTCCGTAGCTGTACTTCTGAGAGCTTTGAGGCTACGCACAGGTTGTTATGATGCTCATAAATGGTTATCGCACAGTATTGAGGTGATGGTGGAATGCTCGTCCATGCGTGGAAGCAGTGTATGACTTGGAAGGAGGTTTTCTCAGAGCATGATTTAGGGATTCGGTATTGTATTTCCGACGAAGGAAAGTCAATCGGACTAGGAATGATTAGGTTCAGGTTGATGGAGTAATGAGACTTGGCATTCTCAAGTGCGGTGGAATTTTTATCTACGACGTGGCGTCGTCATCCTCGATTGAATATATTAAGTTCGTCGGTGTTATGATCTTCTACAATTCGCCTTTGGAACAGGATATTGTAAGATAATATTGAAGAAAATGGCTATCAAAGATCGAGGTGCGCGGTGGTTCAGGATTGAATCAGTGTTTCTAATGTCGACAGCTCGGGAAAGATGATCTTTGGAAAGGTTTAAAGTAGTAGCGATCTGTTGGTGCAAGTACACAGAGATAGATGTTGATTTAAGGCAAAAACTGGGCGGCGAAAGTCGAGGAAGGACATGTGGGAAGTGTCTTACGGTGGTTAAGTTCTAGAAGGCCAGGTGTAAGAAGCGGAGGTCGAGTAGTTTCATGAAGAGGTGAGTTTGCCCAAAGTGGGAGAGTGGCAGAGTAGTATATGGGTGTAATAGAAAGATAACCACACGCCTTAAGGAAGTTTGGAATGACTTGGGAATGATAGCGGGCGGTGATTGGGTATACGGGTTTAATTTGAATTATTGGTTATTATACAGCGGGAGATTTGATACGACAGGAAGGAGTTGCTTGATATGAAGAAGGATACAACATGATTTTGAATTGGAAGATATTGTCGTGTATTTAGTTGATGTCCATAAGTAGAGAACGGACTAGTACAGTTGGCGAATGAGCGCGGGTTCAGGATGGGTTATAGATGTCACAGTGATTGTACCCTGTACAGCGTTGTTGGGACATGTCAGCATGTAATCTCCACAAGAGGTTATCTCCTGTAAGCAGATCAGCGGTCGCGTGGTTGGCAAAGCTTCTGCGAAGAATCCTACTAGTTGTCCAATAAGAAGTCGAATATGTGAATGTTGCTAGAGATTCAGAGTGTTCATGAAATGCTAACAGAAGGATTTCGAGGAATTTGGCAGTGGATTGCGCAAGGTTATGTCGATGAGAGATAAAGAATCTTGGTGGGTTCCGGAGTTGTGTAATAGTGGCTTCAAGCTAAGTAGGAGAGTCCCACCGCCTACGGTTGGATTGCATGGTCGTCTATTTGTGATATTCCGGGGTATTAGCATGTGGATGGGTTATTTCAGCTAAGGAAAGAGAACATCAATAGTAATTTGAGCAAAGGAATTGAAGAATGTGTTCTATAATTGGCACCATCGATTCATGTTCAGGCTTTGGGAAGATACAGGAATTATGCTTCGCGTAGAAGTGAGTTGCAAGGAAGGTGATTCGGCCGGGTGCTCCTTTGAGAGGTTGGTCATGTGCTAGTGGAGCCTTGCAGTTGATTATATTCGGGACCAAGTTAGAGTCAGTGACTCTCAATAACGGTCCTAGGGGGTTCAAAGATTAAGGTGTGGTGCCTAAGGATTTCGAGTCCATAGTATGGTTGAGTATCGAGCTTTTGCAGCAGATTATGATAAGGGGCTTGGAGTGTTCAGGGTTATCTTCGGTCTGCGGTATAAATTGAGAGGAATGGGAGAACACGACTTCGGATTTATAGAGGAATTATTAGAATGGGTGTATCAGTTGAAGATGCGAATGTGCGTGCAAGGAGGGTATGAAGCGGTTCATGGGTTTGGAGACAATGTGGTCTCATGGAATGGGGTCACTCAAGATGAGTCTGGATTTAGGTTGGTGATGTAAGAAATGGAGCTAATGTTATCTCTAAGGCAAGTTAAGGATGAATTAGACGAAGTTAGATTGGTCGGCATGATTGAATTGGCATAGTGGTGGCGGTGCGCGCGAGGCTCGACGGCCGCCGTAATTGATTATATTTGGAAGTATTCAAGTATTATGGCCTGTTATACGTAGGCGGATCCGGGAAGGGTTATGGTGGTTTAGACCACTACTTGAGGATTTGAATGTTCTACAGTTATGAGAAGTTACCTGCGTGTTGCTATGGTCCTCTTGGAATGAGTTAAGTAAAAAGTCTCCAGGTGAGGAAGTGTTTACCATATTAGTTGTTTAGGAGTTATGATAAAGATCTTGTGCTATTGCATATTGGCATGTTGGGTGCAGCGGGTGGTATGGAATTTGAAAGTGAGGATCAAGGTTGTGGTTCGGTGTTGACAAGGGTGTCACGAGCTCAGATGAGAAGGAAAGAGATTCGAATGTTTAGAGTAAGCTGGCATTGTCTTCAACGTCACCTGAGATCGGTGTTATCTGAAAAAGGGCTTTGCATCCTGGTTAAGGATTCTTGATTGCTTTTCAGTGTTAGTGCGGCCGGTTGTATGGAGGTACAGACCTGTTATCTGTTACGGAAGGTTATGGGAGCGTGCCTCACGGGGAGGGGGGGTTGTATAAGTGTGGCATGTAGTCACTTGATTGGTTGAAGAATTAAACCAAGTATGAAGATTGTGGTGACATCGTTAATTTGAGAATTGATGCCTGGAGGGCACTCGACTTATTGGTTTGTGGACGGTGGAGGATTTCTCCGGTTATGATGGTTGTTCTTGAGTGTTATGAGAAAAAGGGGGTTATTATGGACCCAGGAAAGATTATGGACCTTGTTCGGTACGATCAGAAGCGATTTGAGGTCTGTGAATGGATTTAAGTATGAATATGGGCTCTATATCAGGCCGGATGTGTTCATTTCAGCATAGCGCTCCTTATGGAGGAGTATTTAGACGTTGGATGTTATTTCGTCGTCGGCTATTTCATGTAATGCTATATTGTACCGTGTCAGTTGTGAACGACTCGATAATTTTCTTATGTATTTAGGTTCTGCGTAGCGATGGTGTTATGTGAGCAGGATGGCTCTTGTGATTCAGATTATATAGCGCATCAGTTGTGCTTGGGTTTTGTAGCTTATGATGATATATGTCTTCCTAGGGATGGTATTATGCACTTAGCGTGCTTGCAACCGGTATTCGGTATTTAGTAATGATGAGCAATTTAGCTCGGTGTATATCCCCTTGTTGGCCCAAGATCAGTTGAAGTTTTGAAGAATGACAAACGAACTCAGTAAAGGACCAGGTTCATCTAAGGAGACACAGTTGTTATGGCCCATACACATGAAGTGCACGTGAAGAAGATAAGTCCTTGAGATCAAGCAGCAATATCTTGATGAATATCTTCTGAACTGATCGAAAAGATTGCATATAGGATAAGGAGTTGAAGTCTCCTTATGAAAAGAGAATTACATCCGGATCAAGAATATGGATTAGGAGTTAGAGTTGTTCTTGGACTCGAATTGTCAAAGGATCCACAATTCGAGTTCTTATCAAACTCTGATTACTAACTCTATAAATATAACGATTGTTCTCTTTTACAGGT
>NW_017670502.1:271886-274722 GCF_001879085.1 Nicotiana attenuata | reverse complement strand
CAACTCCACTAATTAGATGCTGATGAACCTGGTTCATCAGTTGATCAAAAGTTGTATACGGGGGTATATTGGGTTCACTCTTGTATCTTGCTGCCAGCAGACCTGACATTGTTTTCAGTGTAGGACTTTGTGCTCGTTTTCAAGCTAATCCTAAAGAGTCTCACTTGACTGCTGTCAAGAGGATATTGAGATATCTGAAGGGGACTACTGAATTGTGCCTATGGTACCCTAAAGGTAGTAATTTGATCTAGTAGGTTATGTTGATGCTGACTATGCAGGTTTCCTAGTGGATAGAAAAAGCACCTCAGGTATGGCTCACTTTCTTGGTTCATGTCTTGTATCATGGGCCACCAAGAAACAGAATTCAGTAGCCCTATCTACTGCTGAAGCTGAGTATGTGGCTGTTGCTTCTTGTTGTGCTCAACTACTGTGGATCAAGCAACAATTAGTAGACTTTGGTATAGAAGTGGGATGCATACCAATATTATGTGATAACACTAGTGCTATAAGTATGACAAAGAACCCTGTTCATCATAAAAGGACCAAGCACATAGATGTTAGACACCACTTCTTAAGAGATAACTATGAGAAAGGGTTAATCTCCATAGAATTTTGTGCTACTGATAAACAAATAGCTGACATCTTCACTAAAGCACTGAGTAGAGAAAACTTTGAAAGGAACAGGTTGGAATTAGGGATGATTAAGATCACCTAAAAGGTCCAGTTCAGAATGCACAATGAAAAAAAAATTTGGCTAGGAGTTCTTAATTTTTGTGAATATTAGACTAATTTCTACTCAGTCTCATACTGTAAATAGTATACTCTTGTGACATGTGTCTATGCAATTCACTAATCTCTTACAAATTTTCTATTTTGACATTTGAGGCATAATCAAGAGAAGTTTCACTTGAAGAACCTGGTTCATCAAATTATGCTCATGAGAAAGTTCAGGTATGTTTCTATTCTTTGCACAATTAGAAAAATTTAATTATCAATCATGAGCAAGAGTCCTAGATATACCAAACGTCCTAACAATCCTATCCGTTGAGTCAATTGAACCATTTTCATTGAAACTAGAAGTCTAAATATAACGGCACCTTCTCCTAAATTCTAGTAATTCAAATTAATCTCTACTGAGACCGGACTCTAAATTGATTAGACCTCTATGTGACTACTGAAAAGGCTGCAGTTTCTGAGTAATAATTACCTTCTTTAAAAACCCCAAACCACTCAATAATCATCAATTCCTCACAAAACCCCTGATAATTCTCTCTCGTCTCTGAAACTCTCCAAAGCTCTTCACACCACCAAAATTCTCTTAGGGTTTTCAGAAATTCCTCACCATGACAAATCCCCAAGACAATCCTGGCATTCCATCACCCGTTTCACCCAACACCTCATCTTCTACACCACCAGTCGAAAACCCAAAACCTAGATTCCATCGCCAGAAAATGCTAGCAAGAAAAACTGTAGCTACAGGTTCTTACTTTGAATGAAAAACTTCAGTCTAGTCAAAAGAAAGCAGGCCCAACAGCTGAGACCAACTCTAGCTCTGAATCTGATGATTACATCTCCACCAGTGAAGGAGATGAACCTGGGTCTTTTGAACAGGCCAAAACTCAAGAAACCCAAAGAGAGGTAAAATCTTGCTATGTTTTTTCTGATGTAGTTGAAAGGGAGGAAAATCGATTTGTTCTGATAGGGGATGCTAGAGATGTAGGTGGGACTGATTCTGGGAAAATGAGGAAGAAAAAGAAGAAGGAACCTTTAGCCATATGTGGGGGTGGGGAAGAAGGAGTCTCGAAGTCAGGGGGAAGTGGTGAGGCTGCTGAGGTGTTGATTAGTCTGAGTAAACAACAAGATGAACCTGGTTCATCTGATGAAGAGAGTTTGGCTGACTTTTTGAAGAAAGTGGGGGCCATCTATGACCCAAAGAAACGCAAGGCTTCCTCACAAAAGACCCATGCTGCATCCAAACCAACCAAGAAAAGCAAACAATCACCACCTAAGTCTACTCCTAGGATTGGAGCTACTAGAAGTAGGGTCAGGGAAAGTGAAGCAGAATTGAAGAAGGCTTTAGAAGAAAGTAAGAAAAAGAGGAAAGGGAAAGGGAAAGCAAAGATAGGTGAAAGCTCGGAGGCTGTGGTTGAAGAGGAAGAAGAAGAGATGGAACAGGTCCATCTAGAAAGGAGTACTACTGTGGAAGTTCCCACTACCATCAAAGGGAACCAGGACTTCAGCCAAGAAGCCTTCCAAGCCAGTACCTGCTGAACCTGTTCTTGCCAAGAGAACAAGGTCAGCTGCAAAAGGAAAACAAGTGAAAATTGCTGAAGAAGATGATGAATGGAGTGAGGATGAAGGAGATGAGTCAGAGAAGGAACAGGACAGATATGCCGTGTTTGGCAAGAGGAAAATTCTGAAAGGGAGACTACTCAAGGACCTGGAGGAGCCAGGTATGATAAGGCTTCTGACTGCACTAGAAGCACAAGGCTGGAAGGACATGGTTCTTCATATGGATGGAAATTGGCCAGGAATGAACTTGTAGAGTTTATGGCAAATGGGACAGTGAAGAATGGGCTGGTGACTAGCACAGTGAAAGGTGTCAAAGTAAAGTTCAATGCTGCAAAGCTGGGCAAGATTCTAGACATCCCTAGTGAGGGATATGATGATTATACAAGGCAGAGGTGGCCTTGCCTGGATGGGTTGCCTACTGATCTTTAGATCACAAGGAACTTTTATGACACCACAACAGATGAAGAGGTACCTGAGGCCAGGGCAGTTCAGAAAAGTGAAATGAGGCCAGACCACAAAGTGCTTTTTGAATTTGTCAACAAAT
>NW_017670502.1:263561-271870 GCF_001879085.1 Nicotiana attenuata | reverse complement strand
CACAAACTGCCTGGTTGGGCAAAGAAAAATTTAATTCATCCTTTTGCCCATAGAAAGGGACCCAAACTAGTTTGGGTTCCTAAGACTAACCCATGATTTCTTTTTGCAGGACCAAGTGAAGGGAAGTAGCCAAATATGGTACATGGATAGTGGCTGCTCAAAACATATGACTGGTAACAAGAACCAGTTCCTTTCACTTGAGAACCTAAAAGGAGGTAATGTCTCCTTTGGAAATGGAAAGAAAGGTGAGATCATTGGTGTTGGAAAGGTAGGAAAGACAGACTCTCATTCCATTGAGAATGTCTATTTGATAGATGGCTTAAAATATAGCCTGATAAGTGTGTCACAACTGTGTGACAGAGGTAACCTTGTGGCTTTCACTTCCACAAAATGTTTTGTGATTAGCCTTACTACTGACAAGATTGTTTTGCAGGGAAGGAGAGTTAACAATATTTACATTGTAGATCTGTCAACTCTCTCTGAAAATGAACTAACTTGCTTGAGTGTGTTAATTAATGATCCCCTCCTTTGGCACAAAAGACTTGCCATGCCAGTCTAAATCAATTGAACAAATTAGTCTCCAAGGACTTGGTGATAGGGTTACCTAATATCAAGTTCAGGGAAGACAAAGTTTGTGAGGCATGTGCAAGGGGGAAGCAGGTAAGGTCATCCTTCAAACCTAAGAAAATGGTAAGTACGTCCAAGACGTTGGAACTGGTTCATATGGATCTTTGTGGTCCAATGAGAACCATGAGCGGAGGTGGTAAAAGATATGTAATGGTGCTTGTTGATGATTATTCTAGATTTACCTGGGTATTGTTTCTAACTTCTAAAGTTGAAGCATTTGAAATGTTCACTGCTTTTATTAGAAAAACCCAGAAACAATTAGGAAATCAACTTGCACCCATTAGGTCTGATCATGGAACTGAATTTGAAAATGCAAAGTTTGCTAATTTTTGTGATGAAAATGGAATAGATCATAATTTTTCTGCCCCTAGGACTCCTCAGCAAAATGGGGTAGTTGAAAGGAAGAACAGGACCCTTGAGGATATGGCAAGGACCATGCTACTTTCCAGTTCCAGTAAACTACCTCATAGCTTCTGGGCAGAGGCTATAAACACTGCTTGTTATATAATAAATAGATGCATGACTAGACCTCTTGTAGAGAAAACTCCCTATGAGTTACTTAAAGGGAGAAAACCAAACATATCCCATCTTAGGGCTTTTGGGTGTAAGTGCTATGTGCACAATAATGGCAAAGACTCCCTAGGTAAGTTTGATCCCAGAAGTGATGAGGGAGTATTCTTGGGATATTCTTCACATAGCAAAGCATACAAAGTGTTTAATAAAAGAACTTTATGTGTTGAAGAGAGTGTACATGTTGTGTTTGATGAATTAACACTCTTTCTGAGAGACATGAACATGAAGATGAAGCCATTGGACTGGTGAGACAATTGACTGAAGCCACAACACAAGTCAAAGTGGCATCAATTGAAGGAGCAGGTGATGGAACAGGTCCTCTCACCCAGGGCAACCTAACAGGGGGAACCAATCTGAAGGATCCTGTACCTGAACCTGTTCTTCTGCAGCATAACCATGAAGGAGAAACTAGCAGGAACCAGATGGTGGGGAAATCTTACAAGCACCTGAGTTCTCACCCCATTGAGAACATCATCAATGATCCAACATCTGGGGTCAAGGCAAGATCACAACTGAAGAACCTCTGTGCATTTGATGCTTTTCTGTCCCTCATTGAACCTAAAAATGTGAAGCTCTACAAGATGCAGATTGGGTCAATGCTATGCAAGATGAGCTCAATCAGTTTGAAAGAAGCCAAGTCTGGCACTTAGTTCCAAAACCAACAGACAGGTCAGTCATTGGGACAAAATGGGTCTTCAGGAACAAACTAGATGAAGATGGAACAGTTACAAGAAATAAGGCAAGGTTGGTGGTTCAAGGCTATAGTCAAGAGGAAGGCATTGATTATGATGAGACTTTTGCTCCAGTGGCTAGACTTGAAGCAATTAGACTCCTCATAGCCTTTGCAGCACATATGGAATTCACTCTTCATCAAATGGATGTCAAAAGTGCCTTCCTAAATGGCTATCTCAAAGAAGAAGTGTTTGTGAGACAACCTCCAGGATTCGAAAGTAAAGAATGTCGTGATCATGTATACAAGCTAGATAAAGCTCTCTATGGTCTCAAGCAGGCCCCAAGAGCTTGGTATGAAAGATTGTCAAAATTCCTTCTGGAGCATGGGTACAAAAGAGGTAAAATTGACAGCACTTTGTTCCTAAGGGAAAAAGGTAAAGATCTTCTTGTTGTACAAATATATGTTGATGATATAATATTTGGGGCCACTACAGATAGGTTGAGCAAGGAATTTGCTAAATTAATGGGAAGTGAGTTTGAAATGAGTATGATGGGTGAACTAAATTTCTTCCTAGGCTTACAGATAAAACAAAGCTCAAATGGAACCATGATTCATGAACAGAAATATACAAATGAACTAATCAAGAAGTTTAAAATGGAGGACTATAAAGAAATAGATACACCTATTGCAACTGCCACTAAATTAGATGCTGATGAACCCGGTTCATCAGTTGATCAAAAGTTTTATAGGGGTATGATTGGTTCACTCTTGTATCTTACTGCCAGCAGACCTGACATTGTTTTCAGTGTAGGACTTTGTGCTCGTTTTCAAGCTAATCCTAAAGAGTCTCACTTGACTGCTGTCAAGAGGATATTGAGATATCTGAAGGGGACTACTGAATTGTGCCTATGGTACCCTAAAGGTAGTAATTTTGATCTAGTAGGTTATGCTGATGCTGACTATGCAGGTTTCCTAGTGGATAGAAAAAGCACTTCAGGTATGGCTCACTTTCTTGGTTCATGTCTTGTATCATGGGCCACCAAGAAACAGAATTCAGTAGCCCTATCTACTGCTGAAGCTGAGTATGTGGCTGCTGCTTCTTGTTGTGCTCAACTACTGTGGATCAAACAACAATTAGTAGACTTTGGTATAGAAGTGGGATGCATACCAATATTCTGTGATAACACTAGTGCTATAAGTATGACAAAGAACCCTGTTCATCATAAAAAGACCAAGCACATAGATGTTAGACACCACTTCTTAAGAGATAACTATGAGAAAGGGTTAATCTCCATAGAATTTTGTGCTACTGATAAACAAATAGCTGACATCTTCACTAAAGCACTGAGTAGAGAAAACTTTGAAAGGAACAGGTTGGAATTAGGGATGATTAAGATCACCTAAAAGGTCCAGTTCAAAATGCACAATGAAAAAAAAAATTGGCTAGGAGTTCTTAATTTTTGTGAATATTAGACTAATTTCTACTCAGTCTCATACTGTAAATAGTATACTCTTGTGACATGCGTCTATGCAATTCACTAATCTCTTACAAATTTTCTATTTTGACATTTGAGGCATAATCAAGAGAAGTTTCACTTGAAGAACCTGGTTCATCAAATTATGCTCATGAGAAAGTTCAGGTATGTTTCTATTCTTTGCACAATTAGAAAAATTTAATTATCAATCATGAGCAAGAGTCCTAGATAAACCAAACGTCCTANNNNGGCTGGAAGGACATGGTTCTTCATATGGATGGAAATTGGCCAGGAATGAACTTGTAGAGTTTATGGCAAATGGGACAGTGAAGAATGGGCTGGTGACTAGCACAGTGAAATGTGTCAAAGTAAAGTTCAATGCTGCAAAGCTGGGCAAGATTCTAGACATCCCTAGTGAGGGATATGATGATTATACAAGGCAGAGGTGGCCTTGCCTGGATGGGTTGCCTACTGATCTTTAGATCACAAGGAACTTTTATGACACCACAACAGATGAAAAGGTACCTGAGGCCAGGGCAGTTCAGAAAAGTGAAATGAGGCCAGACCACAAAGTGCTTTTTAAATTTATCAACAAATGCCTTCTACCCAGACAGGAAAGAAGGCATACAGCAAATTATATGGATCTGGTTCTTATGCAATGCCTGAATGAAGGGAAGCAGATCAACTGGCCTGCCTTTATTGTAAAGCTGCTTGAAAGGGTACTCAATGGCTCAAAAGCTCATGCCATTCCCTATGGATTTATCTTGACAACTGTACTTGAAAGATTGAATGTTCCCCTGAAAAAGTGGGAAATGGCTTCAAGCAAAGAGCATTTTGGCAGCAAAACCCTTCAAGCTTGTGATTATATGCTCAGTACAGCTCCAGTTGAGCCTGGTTCTTCAGTAAAAACTCCTGTGAATTGTAGGTCAGAGCCTTAGTTCAGGAGGTTGGGGCAAAAGACGCTGAGATAGCAAGGCTTCAGGCCAGAGTTGCTGAATTGGAGGGAGAAAGGAATGGGTTGAGAGCTGAACTTGCTAAGGAGAAGGAGAAAAATGAGAGCATGCTTCAACAGATGCTGAATCTGCTACAAACCCAACCCTCCAGCTCTTCTAAGCCTTAGATATTCTGTCCTAGTGTGCACAAGTCTAGACCCCCTCAGTGACCCAGTTTGGGATATTAGTTGTTTATTTTCTTTTGCTCATGGTTTGGTAATTTTGTTTTTCTTCTTGTGGACTGCATTGTAGAAACACCTTGCTAATCAATGAATGCAACTTTTCTTGCTTTTTGTTAATTCTGATCTTAATAGGTATTTGTGTTGAGTTGATTTTTGATTAACTAAAGCATGTGTTCACTTGCAGTTGCCCCAGTGGCCATGAGTACTAATTAGGTTACTGAGATCACATTATTTATGCAACTTTTCGATGATGCCAAAAGGGGGAAGATATTGTGCTTTAAAAAGAAATTGTGTCTATTTTATGAACAGTGATGTTTATGACCTAATTAAATCTGGCCCTTAATGATAAGTAAGTGATGATATTTTAGCTGAGTTCCACAGGTTCTATAATCAGTAAAAGCACAGAGTTTGTCATCATCAAAAAGGGGGAATTTGTTGGCCCAAGATCAGTTGAAGTTTTGAAGAATGACAAACGAACTCAGTAAAGGACCAGGTTCATCTAAGGAGACACAGTTGTTATGGCCCATACACATGAAGTGCACGTGAAGAAGATAAGTCCTTGAGATCAAGCAGCAATATCTTGAGGAACATCTTCTGAACTGATCGAAAAGATTGCATATAGGATAAGGAGTTGAAGTCTCCTTATGAAAAGAGAATTACATCCGGATCAAGAATATGGATTAGGAGTTAGAGTTGTTCTTGGACTCGAATTGTCAAAGGATCCACAATCCGAGTTCTTATCAAACTCTGATTACTAACTCTATAAATATAACGATTGTTCTCTTTTACAGGTGGATGCACATAAGCAGAAGTTAAGCATATTTGAGAGCAAAAAGATCAAGTCTGATTTGCAAGCAACATATGCGAGATACAAGTGTGCACGTCTGAAGCTACATGAACTAAGATAGAAGAACCAGTTCATCATTGTATTTATTCTAAGTCTAGTTCAATTGTAGTAGGTTTTCATATTGTACCTTTTAGCTTTATCTAGAAGCAATTGTAATAGGTATATTGAGTATTCAAGTTAGAGTTAACTTGAAAGTGTCGCAACAGTTGAGGCTGTGTGCTACACTGGGATTAGAGTTAATCCTTAGGTTTACAAAGAGTTTTGTAAATGCAGTTTTTGGCTCAGTGATTTTAGTGGAGTTTGGGAAAATCCTACTGAGTAGTAGGTCGTGGTTTTTTCACCTTTTGAGCCAGGTGTTTTCCACGTAAAAATCTATGTGCACTTTATTTTCAGTATTTATTATTCCGCAAACTGTTGTAGTTAGAACACTTAGAAGAACAAGGTTCTTCTAACGCGAAAATTAGGTACCACACAAATCACCCCCCCACCTCTTGTGTGGTATTGACGTTTAAAACATCATTATGTGATTTCTATGCGTGGATCGGGTGGCACGCCGCCACGAGCATGTTATTTGGATCGGGTTGCACGCCGCAACGGTATGATGTTGAGAATCGTTCTCTATATTCTAGTTATTGTGTGTTTTGTTTTCCATTTTCCGAGGGAGGGTCATATTAGCCGTGTGAGTTGAGTAGTCCCTTCCAGAGTTTATTTTTCTTATGTATAACGTTCGAGCTTGTGGCCTACTGGCACATTGTGGCAGCATATGAGACTTTTGATCATGTCTTAGGAGTGTCATTGCCTGAGCAGTTCGTACTGGGTGAGACAAGGTTATTGGATCTAGGATCAGTGCAATCAAATTGTAAGGTTATGGGTAAATTTTATCTTGAGTTAAATATATTGATTATGTATGGATTTTAACATGAAAATTGGTAGAAATTTAGGGGTTTGAGGAAAACCTAGAAAATTGGTATTCTTGGATTTGACCAGCGATTTTGGGCATGAAATTGAGAGTAAATTGCATATTTGAGTTCGTAAGGTTATGGGTAAACTTTATCTTCGAAAAATTTCGGGATCCGGGCACGTGGGCCCAAGGGCGTTTTTGTCAACCTTTCGATCGGGGTTAGAAATTATTATAAATTGAATTATTATGAGTAATTGAGCATGTATTAATGGGTTTACATAATCATTGGTTAGTTTTGGAATGTTGTGCATCAATTTGAGTCTTCGGAAGGGCGTGGAATGCCGGTGATGGAACTTCGGAGCGAGGTGAGTCTCCTTTCTAACCTTGTAAGAGTGAAATATCCCCATAGGTGAATTAATTGGATATGTGCTTCTATTTGTGGGGGCTACGTAAGCACGAGGTGACGAGAGTCCGTGCGTGGCTACTAATATGCTTAAGTCCGGGTAGTTTAGGACCCAAAAACATGCTTTACTTGCAATATTTGAAATCTTGTTGTCAATTTAAAAATGCTTAAAATATATCGAACGTGTAAATGATTTCTAAAAGACTAGTCATCGTTCTTGATTTTTTTTAAAGAGGAATTGCCTTTTCTTGGATAATTTGCTCCTTGATGAGTTCTTGCTTGACTGTTTGAATGTGTTTATATATTGTGGAACAGGCCGAACGCCTCAGTAGATTAAATAGATACATCTATGGTTCGCGCCATTCGACCCTCTGGCAGTGCACAGTTTAAATATTGTTGGATCGGGCTGTACGACCTCGGCATGATGTGCGCATGCTTCTATTGCTTGCCTTGAGATTCATAGATGTTGATATTTATTCTCTCTGGCCTGTGATAAACGTATAAATGATGAATATGAATTTCAAAATTTCCTATAAACAAAAGAATTGGTTACTTGCCTCATGCTATTGAGTTTAAAATCATTTTTATGAAAATCCCCGATTTTCTATATTATTGGTATTATTAATATTGGACCCTAGTAAGTGTCAAAGTCGACCTCTCGTCTCTACTTCTTCGAGATTAGACGGGATACTTACTGAGTACACGTTGTTTTCGTACTCATGCTACACTTGCTATGCATTTTTGTTGCACAGGCACATGTATCTCTAGTGGCCTAGTGTGCGTAGCAGCATGGTTGGTACGGAGACTTAGGTGAGCTGCACTTCTCGAGACGACCCACAGCCAGCAGAGTCTCTTTCAGATTACTGTATTTACTTTCTGTCCAATTTGTATTCCGGACGGTTGTTGTATTATATTGTTTTCTAGAGATAGCTCATGCACTTGTGACACCGGATTTTGGGATGATTTTGGGATTATTCAATATTAAGTTTGTTAAAGACTTCATGGTTATTTCTATGAATTTCATTATTTATTGTTTAATGTATAAAGTAAATGATTTCAACGAATACTAGAATTGGAAATTTAATAATTTCTTGGAGTTGGCTTGCCTGACAGTGTATCCGGCGCCATCACGACCCTTAGTGGATTTTGGGTCGTGACATAATTAGATGTATCAAATTGAAATAACAATATAAGTAATATTAAGATATTTTTTATGAGATTTTGACATACCTATACTATTTGAAACCTTATTACGAAAAATGTCCATATTTTGGTATTTACCCGACCTAAACACATTTTAGTTACAAAATATATACAATCCACACACACACACACA
This sequence comes from Nicotiana attenuata, assembly GCF_001879085.1. NCBI lineage: Eukaryota > Viridiplantae > Streptophyta > Magnoliopsida > Solanales > Solanaceae > Nicotiana > Nicotiana attenuata. Next base: position 263,861 of record NW_017670502.1, on the reverse strand, counting down.
CACACACACACACATATATATATATATATAATATAACTAATTATATATTATACAACTTATCTATAATTTTCATATATTATTTCTACCCAGTTATATACAACTACAATATCATACAACTTAAATATAATTTTTATACAATATTGTTCAACTTACATACAATATTTAAATAAAAAAATATATAAACAACAGAATACAATTTTACTACAATTTCGTAAGTATAATGTATGTCGTGTCTTCTTCTTCTTCTTCTTCTTCTTCTTCTTCTTCTTCTTCTTCTTCTTCTTCTTCTTCTTCTTCTTC